>NW_027221941.1:0-37336 GCF_041296265.1 Equus caballus
ACAGAAGGCTGTAGTAACGACACACCACTCTCTTCGATTGCAGCAATGGCTAGTTCCGAAGCCAACTGTACTTTCAATATTAACTTTCGCCTTAAAGGTATCAGCACCCTGTAACACGTCAAAATAGTCTGTGAGTAGCTAGCTTGGCTAAAAGTAAATTAACTATGGCAAGCTTCCTTTTTACACTGTGTTTCCTCCTCCAAAATGCCCACAATGTAACAGCAATTCCTACTTCAAAGACTTCTGCTTCCAGGTCCTATCAAATAACATCAAATTCTTTTACATTTTCTAGGCCCCCTTCTTTTACCAATTTTCCTTCCCTGTGAGCAGAGATGACTATATTTTCACTTGATGTATTTCGTAGACACCAATATAAGCACCCATTCCCAGTACTTCGGTAATAGTTGGCTGTTTAACCCTCATAACAACCCTATGACAGGATTATTGCTAAACCAACTTCACAGATGGGGAAACTGAAGCACAGATAGGTTAAATACCTTGCCCAAAATCACAAAGCTAGGATTCTAACCCAGACAGTCCAGCCACAGTATGTGTTCTTAACCACAACATTATGCTGTAGGATACAGATCATGACTTATCTTCCTATCCCTTAACAAGCAAGAGGCCAAGAGAAGGTTAAAGAGGGGGACGAGTGGGCTAGAATCAGCGAAAGAATAAAATATCTGAGCTTTGGAGGGGTCACCCCCTCTAAGAAAAAAGGGAGCAAAGGACAACAGAAATTCACTTTGCATTCATTATTGACTTTACTACAGCCTCTAAACTGACAGAAAATAAGTTTACCTTTCCCTACCATGGTCAACACTGAAAAATGTAGTCCTGAACTTTTTTAAGTTCTACTTTTGATCACTTTAGTTAGGATGTGCTATATTTTAATTTCAAAACAGATTCTGACAAAAATAAAAAGATGGCATCATTACCATTCTTTTTGTAGTGATAAGAATTTTTTCCTATTTTGGTGTGGTTGAAACAAGCTGGCTCCCAATCAAGTTCCTTTTATTAATTATGAACCTTTAATATATTTAAAAAATATTCCATCAATTCTAAGATACACTTTTTCCATCTATGATACCGACCTGCATTTTAATAATTATGGTACGTTTGACTCAATAAAGTAAGGTCTTGCCATATTATTTGTGATTTTTTTTTTTTTTCTGCTGAGGAAGATTCACCCTGAGCTAACATCTGTTGCCCGTCTTTCTCTATTTTGTCTGCGGGTTGCTGCCAGAGCATGGCCGTCGACGAGTGGTGTGGGTCTGTACCCAGGAACTGAACCCAGGCCACAGAAGGGGAGGGCGCCAAACTTAACCACTAGGCCACAGGGCCAGCCCCTATAATTTGTGATTTTTAATTACTATTCCATAGATTGCTTGACCACTCCCCATCCTTGGACATTGGGGTTAGTTGCAGTATTTTAAGTATTATAAAAGCATTTTTAGGAATGTCTTTCTATCAGTTAGGTTTATTTTGTTTTTCCTTGAAAACATGTCTTTCCAAATTGGTAATTTTATGCTGAAGGATCAGAAAGTCTTATTATCCACTATTTACTACAAATCTGAAATCAATTTACAGCGCTGTAAACGATGTGGAACTGTACTTACACAACCACTGCCCTGGTGTCGTTTTCAGGATTATTTTTGTTAGTTTAATAGACACATACCTGTGAGTTGCTGGGATGCGCAGTTTAACAGCTGAAGAGGTCACGGATTTTTCCATGTCAATTTACATGTGCATTCCCTTATACACCCAGAGTAGGATACTGAGACTTAATCGCATATTTGGTAATCTATCTTCAAATCATCTTATTTGAAAATCCTTTATCCGTAAGGTTTACTTTTTCAAAGGAATCTAAAAGGTTTTTCCATAAACATATGCCTCCCTCTAGTGGACACTAAGTTACTCACACAGTTACATTACTGACAACAAGGAGGAGGAGCAGTTAATTAACAACACGTTTATTTGCTTATGAAATGCCTGGCCAATGTCTATAAATAGAAAAGTCCTTTACTGCGATTAGAATTGGATTTGATCCCTTTCTTCCATAAATACTGAGTTATTATCATGAGCCAATATTTCCAATATTGCAAACATAGGAATGAATCACAGTACCTGCTCTCAAAGAACTTACATCACACTGAGGAAGACAGTGAAAAATAAATGCATTACTTAGTAATAAATGTCAGGTGTTCATATATTCAAAGAAAAAATACTTCGGGCAGAGTAATGCAGACAGAGTACGACTGTGGGGGAAGCGGGTGGGGGCTGAGTGTTCCTTTATAAAAGAAAATCAAAAAAGACCTTTCTGATATTATCAGATCTGAACAGAGAACCAAAGGGAGGGAGGGAACAAGCTGAACGGACACACGGGAGAAGAGCATTCCCGGACCATGGGAACAGAGGCCCCTCGACGTGATCATGCTGGCTTTCTAAAACCACAACTGAGTATAAACACAATCACCACTATGTAATGGTTATAACAATTCAAAAGGGATAAAAACAAAGGAGGCAGAGTATAGATTATATGAAAATCAGAAATAGCCTCCTATCTAACTCCAAAAATACTAATCCAGACTTACCTCCTCTACCAGCTGGACACCATAATCCCTTTTATATGGCTGGATGGTCACACCTCTCCCATTGACAAGCTGGGTTAAGTCAATAGGCTGAGTAGGATCAACTCGACCCAAATCAATAAGACACTGCAGCCTGTTGAGACTCAAAGGCTGATACCGGCGTCTGAAGCTACAAAACAAGAAAGTAACAGTTGGAAAACTCAACTCTCTTCCTCTTAAGTTCTCCACATCAACTTAAAAGTTTTGTTCTCTATTTTCCTCCAACAATTTAGATGGTAACAAAATAAGACCCTCCTGACTACAACAGAAACGTTATACTGCTTGATTTTTGGTAACGACACAAAACCAGTATTTCCTTTATTTTGCTAAAAATACTTTGCCTCTTAAGCATTTTACTTCACTCATTTACACAAATCAACAAACAAATTTGGGGAAAATTTAACCCACTATCTGAATTATGCATTAATGGAACTCAAAGTAACCATCGTAGTTGTCATTTATTGGGTAATCACAATGAGCCAGGTTTTTATATATATTATTGCTAAGCCTCTAAACAACCAGGAGAGCAGGCATCATTATCTCCATTTTGCAGGCTCAATGTCTGGGCTTTTTTCCCTGCTATTCCAAACTAATTGCACGACTAAAGATGCTTCAGAGGAACAGGGGCAAAAGTTTGCTTCAAAGTGACTATCAATTTCTACCAAGCTATTTTTTAGGTGATTCTCAGCGAAAAACAGGGCTTTCTACTTTAAAAAGCAGAACAACCTACCTATGTCCTTCATTAAACCCGTATTTTGGGATTTGTATGTAAAATGGAGTCTGGCCTCCCTCAAAGCCCAGTCGGGGCCGGGTTCCTCTCTGTCGTTCTCCTTTATCTGTCGCCTCTGCCACATCTTCTACCTCTTCTCCGCCCCCTCGGTCGTCTTTCCTAAAGGAAAGAACAAAGTTTTATGATCTACAGATGCCTTTTTATAAACTGTATCTCATCTTTTCGTTGTATATTTTTTGTTACACCATTTATTCATCCAACCAACCAGTACTAGCTAACACTACCTTGTGCCAAGCACTGTCCTAGCTGCTCTAGCGTCCAAACACTCTAAATCAGCATCTTTGCCTCTGAAGATGTACCTAATTCTTGCAACCAAAGTGCAAGCTGTGTTTCAAAGGCAAACTTCCAAGGATGGGATGGGGATAAGGGTTCTACAACAGGCTCGAACGGAAAAAAACCTAGAGTTAAACATCCACAACAAACAAAGCTTACATGATAGTTAAGAAATTCTATTTTGGAATTGTAAATATGTCATTGCTACCCATACATTATTTTATTTAAAGATTAATTTATAAAGAAAACATTTTTCTTAATTTACTTCCTGTCACTTCACGAAGGCAACGAACTGATTTTCAAAATTACAGTACGTCACCTAACAGCTTTTCTGGCTGTATTTAGTGATTTGAAGAGACATCTAACGGAATAAATCAATTCAACTCTTTCCCATGAAGCTATACTGGAAAAGTCCTTCATTTTAATTCCAATTTTGAACGGGACAATCATTTTGCAGTGCGACTTCGCTCCTACGCCCTAGCATAATTATGCTTTTAAGCATAAACCGTATTACGAGTTGACACCACGCGAGAAGATTTTCCTCTGCAGTTAAGGAGAACAGGGACTCAGAAACCCTACCTCCATCCCAATACCCTCTGGAGTAAGCAGTCCCCGGAAAGCGCGGGCAGTGCAGGGCCGCTTCCATCGCCCCGTGCGCCAGCGCTTGCCCGCAACGCCACCAGCCACTTACCAGTTTCCTGGAGCCCGGATTCGGCTTTAAGTTGGCCAGGCTAACCCGGGGCAGGGTCCGGAGCAGGTCCAGAGCCCTGGACCCACTGCCCTGCACCGAACCTGCCATGACCCCCCAGCAAGAGCCTCCAAGGGCACCGGGCCGCGTCGGAGCCCACGTGGTCTGGGGCGCTGCTTTACGGCTGCGGCCCCGCCCCTGTCGCAGTGCCGCGAGCGCGCCAGCGCCCTGGAATCCGGCAGCGGCTTCGGAAGCTTTAGAAGACTGACATGTCGGTGTTGCTCTGCCTTTTTTTTTTTTTGTAAATTCGCTGCGGATGTCTTCATGGTTTGAGAGATCGTGGCTTGAGCCCGGGCTTGAACGTCCGGTGTTCTCTTCCGCCACAGCAAACGCGCACTGCAAACGCTGCGGTCTGCGGTCCTCAAGAGGCAGCGTCTTCTCTGACCGCGCCGTGGAGAATGAGATAACCTGAGCGCAGAATTACTAATTTTGAATTTGGCTAATCAAACACAGTGAGATTAAACAATACTCAGAGTCCAGCTAGTAAAATGCCTGGCTAATACTAACCTGTGTAATGAAATTCAACCTACGCATTCCCATCAGTGTGCTTCTACGTGTACTGCATTGACCCACCGAGTCGCTGAGATACGAACTTCACTGAGCTGCTCGTGATGACAGGTGCCATAGGAGCGCTTGGCACGTGTCATCGCTGTGTTGTCAGCCTTATTCGATCAATAGCTTGTGGAGGTAGATGTTACTACCTTTTACGGACCGGGACGGTAAGGGTTGGCAAGGTCGGGTAGCTTGACCAAGGTCTCACAACAAGCGGCAGAGCCAGGACTCACACTTACACTGCCTCCTAGTAGAACAGTAGTGTTTCCTAGGATATAAAATTGAATATCTGCAGCATAGAACACATAACATTATTTTCAAGCTAAAAAATAGCTTCCCTATTTTTGTCTTAAGTGAATGTGGTATAGAAAACAAGGTTCCTTTCTTTTTCTTTCTCTTATTCTTTTTATATTTCACTTGTCTCGCTGGGGAGTTTTCTTTCTGGTTCCTCTTAGTGATCACAAATAGTGAAGGAGAGAAATTTTTGGAGGGGAGCTACTTCTATGTTTAATTAAACCCTTTTCAACTTATTTTAAAACAAGTATAAAATACTACAGAAAGAAAAATTTGCATTCATGCTTTATTTAAGCAATATTTATCAGCAAGACACTGAAACCTGTTACTGAAAAATATACGTGGATGAAGTCAAACAAGATCTCGCTCCCACGTTGTTTGAAATCGAGTAGGACAGACTTTCCCAAATTGAGTATTTTATAAAAGTTAAAAAAAAAAAGTACGTCTCTTGTGGACCTAATAATGCAAATTCAAGAAAAATACAGATATATGAGTTCTATAAAACAATGTGAAGATAAAGTCCAGACTCTATTTAGAAGTACAAAAGAAAATACTGAAAAAAAATAAGCTAGTTCCTGCCTTTAAGAGGTTTCACTTCAATATATTTCATAATCTTTTCTTTAGAATTTTCATACTTCTGAGAGGAAAATTACAAAATATGTTGCAAAATGTGCCCTCATCTACAGAAATATATACAATTTTTTTCTCTACCTAGAAAATCGTTTGCATTAAGTAATGAACTTTTGGATGAGTGTTAACACCAATAATGTTTCTCATGGAAAAAATGTGTATTGAATAAATGAGATACAGGAAATAAAAAACAATGTGCTGCATTTCTTGCAAGTAGATGCTCTTTGTTGTGTAGGTTATATAATGCTATTGGTGAACATCCGTTAATAATAGTGGAAATAATTGTTTGTAGTTAATTGTAGGCCGTTTGTTTATCCCATATCCAACATGTTGATGAAGCATATAAAACTGTCAAAATAATTTAATGAGTTTCATCTGTGTTTTAAGAATGTAGTTTAAGGTGTGTGGTGAATAAGTCATCAACCCTTACCTGAAGCCTATAGTTTTACATCATCATTATCACTGCATGATAATACTTACTAAGCACCCACCTGCTTGGGGTGTTGTGCTATACTCTGTTTAAATGATGTTAATGAGACCTTGCCATAAGAAAACATCTCAACAAGAGATTTAAAGTCCATCCTAATTCCAGTCCCAGTTGATAGTGACTACTGAATCATTACGTAAAAAGAATAAAACAAGCCCTGTAAAGATGGTGTAATTTGAAGTTCCTTGGGAAGGCCTCTTTCTCACACACTCCCAAATAATTTTCCCCTACCTATCCCAGTGCCTTAACAGTCTGCCAACAGAGATGAATTCTTTTGAGCTCATTATTTAGAGTTAAAATTCTCAAGGTGGGTAGAGAATGAGAGAGGGGGATGAAAATAAAAGGGGATAAATTTATCACATGAGGTACTTGGTATGAACCGTAATACTAATACACCGTGCAGTGAAGCATCTGATCAATTTAACCCTCTGTTTCTGAGATTAAAAAACAAAAACATGCATATAAAACTCTCCCATCTAATCTCCCTAAATGAGATCACACATTAAATAATATTTGGCAGGGATGGGAACAGGAGGAGGAAGGGAATTTCAGTTATTAGATTATTACTGATTTTTACCATGAGCCAAAACCAAATCATTTTTATTTTTTATTTATTTTTTAAATTTAAGTGCAAAAGCACTGAAGAGCTTTACTACAAATTACAACCTAGAAACACGTTAACTGAACAATTAAAATTCATACAATCAGATTTAGATATATAACAACACAAAGTAGGAACAGAATTACAGTACAACACAAGACAGATACATGAATTCATTAGAAAATATTGTAATAAATAATTCATGAATCATAGAGCAATTGATTTATGCATAAATATAACTAATTGCCTAACAATCAGTTTATATTAACAAAATCTGTCAAAATCAAGGCAGCCAGAGTTTTACTAAATTACTGTGACAATGGAAATACTGCAATTAAAAAACAAATACAAGTATTTGTACTGTAAACAACTAAAAAAATCAGTCTCACTAAAGTTAGTATACAATTTAATATAAAATTATCATTAGCTACCAGAAATGGTTTAAACAACTTTACTGAGCAGTAGTTTTCTAAAAACAGAGGCACCGTTTTTTCTTTTCCTTCTTTTTTTTTAAAAATATAAAATACTTGAGGAACATTCAAATAAGTAGAAAGCACATAATGGTTGCTTTCACCTTCATTAAAAGTCTGCTGAAACTGGATTTTTCAGAAAATTGTCAATTAATAAGTAATAACTGGTAACTAAATTTATAAAGTACTTTGAAAGTTTAACATAGAGAATATCTTAATGGAATCACTGGGGGGAAGGGGAAGCCATAAATTTCCCTGCCTTTCCAAGTTTGTATGATCAAAAGTGAACTCAGTAACTAGAAACATTTTGTTTCTTTTAAAAGTTAGGAGTTGGGGGCTGGCCCCGTGGCCGAGTGGTTAAGTTCGCGCGCTCCGCTGCAGGCGACCCAGTGTTTCGTTAGTTCGAATCCTGGGCGCGGACATGGCACTGCTCATCAGACCACGCTGAGGCAGCGTCCCACATGCCACAACTAGAAGAACACACAACGAAGAATATACAACTATGTACCGGGGGGCTTTGGGGAGAAAAAGGAAAAAATAAAAAAATCTTAAAAGTTAGGAGTTGATCATTACCTACAAACTATCAAAAAATATTTAATTTACTATTTCTGACCAAAAATAAATAATACAAGTACTAAAACGCGGCAAATTAACTATAATATTACCTATAAAACTACTGAGCACTGTGAAGTCAATAGCAAAATGATCCCTGATTTTATGAATCCTGTCAAGTTTTTGGTCAGGTCATCTTTTAAATGATATAAAAGTGTTCTGTAAGTATCCCTTTACTATAAACTTCTCAATCAAGTTATTAATGTAAATATAGTGTGAGGAATAAAAAAGCTCAATACAATATAAATATTATGTAATGCCTTCAAGCCCCCAAATTTTTGCAAGTAAAATTCTGTATAATGAGGTCAATAAAATTGTGTTGAAACATTAACTTTGCTTTTCACTGGGGGCGCGGGGGGCGGGGAGGGGAAATACATTAAATCATCCAAGTTCTGGCCCTCACAAAATATGGCTTAATTCTTTAAAAAGAAAGATGACCCTGACATCTGCTGTTTTGCAATCTATTATGTATACTTTCTTGGGGGAATAAAAAAGAGCGAGAGGATTCATACCCTAGCATGCAGGTAACATTAATTGCTGAAGAGGGTTCAGTATAGATCGAAGAGACCAAATATCTACTTGGTTGTGTATTTCCCTCTCTTCAGTTTCCTTATACATATGTAAGCAGTTTTTCAATGTAATAGCTGAAAATCTCTTTAGTATTACATGTATATGTGATTATTAGATACACACAAACACAAGTGTAAAAACACAAGTATTTGACAAGGTGCACTTATTTTTTAAATTCAGCTTTAAGTATTCCTTTTGGACTTAGGAAAACTGGCTTAGAAAAATGATCAGAACCTGACTTTTAACAGAGCAAAGGGGCACTCGGAGAACTGTGAACATATGAAGCAAATCCCCAATCTTTATATGGAGGCACATGCTTTATAACATTTTACCACTAAAACGGCATACTCCATAAATCCAACATGGATACTCTGAACCACATTTTAAAACTGCTATATAAAAATTACTGGTCTCTTTTATGAGGCTAGTAAAAGTTAAAATGCACTGCCCAGCTTCTAACTGCCCAATTAGTAGAGTTTACATTACTGAAAGTTCAAAACAGCTTCAGTGTTAAATATTTGTAAATCCATTTAAGACCCTGAACAAACTGCAAATTTGGTTATTAGCAAAACGATAATGTATCGCCCACCAAAATGAAATCTGTAATTCATTTTTGATAAACTGAAAATGTTTTGAAATGTCACAGCAGCAAATATATTAAAGTTACACTGAGGTTTTTCAATAGTAGGAGTCTATCACAATCCTTAAAATTTAAAGTAGTCATAACATCAACCAACCAGCACATTTAAACCAAAATGATCATTCTCAAGCTTTTTCTGTGCCCATTATAAACATGCTCTAAGTTGCATTCCAACTTTCTTTTCTAATCTTACACATTAGCTTATTTTTCAAATGAAAAACAAAATTAAATTATTTTAATAATTAAATTTAAATTACTTTTTGTTCTTAGTATTCCATCTTATATTAAAGGATTTTATAGCTCCTGGGGTTAACAATGTGTCAGTTTTTTTCAAAAAGTGTATACCTTATAAACCCCAACTTCCTGCTACAACAACTGTTAAATGATAAATATTAAATTTCATTATACATATCATTTAAGGTTTTCTTGTCTATTCCTGGTGGATGCACTTGAGTGCATTTCATATTTCATAGAATGCACTGTAGTGTCCTAATACTGTATATATTAATTTTTCTTAGTATGGAGATAGCTGCGTATTTAAACTCTGATTGGTTGGTTGACGTACTTACAGTAACTCTAAGTATGTTAGGTAAAAATGTTTAAAAACTATTAATATCATATTTCCATTATAAGATGGTTTAACTGAATGGCTGGGGTGGTCTTTCACCTATAAAAATGTTTCACTTGACAATTACTTGTTTTCCCACAACGCTTTATGCTATTGACTACTAAAGAAAACCTCAATCTTTTTCACCTATTTATACAAGGATTAAATACAAACTATCAGAATTAAGTAAGCAACTATATAATTCTGTCCACAGTGAAAACCCTGAATAAAACTTTTTTTCAAAAGGCATGTAAGTGGTTTTTCAACTGCAAAATTTCATGTCTCCTGTCAGAGTGAGCATCTGTAATTCCCACGTGTGTGTATATAGACACACAAACACACACCTGTGCACATACACACACACACACAAACACACGTACAAACATTTTCCTAACAAGTAATCTACACAGGCTTGCTGCTGTTTTTGCAGCTGCCAGTCCCTGAATCTGTCATATTATATAACCCAGTGTCTGGTACTCGGAGTTTCTTCGGAGGAGGAGTCTTCAGTGTTCCAGATCTTTCTTTTACCTTGTATTCTAAAGTGCCGTGAGGTACCCCATAAATTCCTTGTGCTTTGGAAGCACTCATTTTGCCACTCATTACCATTGCAATAGCCTCTTCCATTATTTCATGATCATACTGCCGATAACGGCCACGTTTTTTCCTGGGCTGCTTATTATCTTTTCGATCCAATCCATCTTCAGTATTTTCAGAGGTTCCATCAACTGTTCCATTTTTAGAATTAAGACACAAAGGAGAGAGGTCCCCGGGTAGAAAGTAAGAGTCAACACTTGAGTGAGTTACGGGCCCAGAACATTCTATTTTCTTCTGTTTAGGGAGTATATTTTTCAGTTTTTGGAGAGCTGATCCTTCTAGGACTGGAGAGGTTTTGGAAACTTGATACATAACATCCAGCAGACCAGGACCATCAGGTTGTGGTTTTGAAACAGAACTTACTCGTAGTTGAGGAATTTTTAACTGTACAGTAGGACGTGAAGTTTCATATTGTAGGCTTTCATTTTTTTCTTTAAATTAGATTGAGTTTACTTTTTTCTGTGCGCTCTGCTTGAGCTCTTGCCCACAGGGCTACTTTATGCAGCACTGCACAAGTTTCTTTACTGTCTTTATATGAGTAACTATCACTGAAATCTCGAGCTTTGTTTTTAAAAGATGCAGGCTTCCCTGCTGGTAAGGCTTCTAAGTGGAGAAGTAAAGTTTTTTGAGGTATGCCTGCTTTATTTCTGTCCAGTGCTCCAGACTGAATGTCTTTCAAAGCTTCTGAGAGCAAACCATCTGCAAACTCAGCACTTCTCTCCACATAGTCCTCTCTGTTTCTCTGTAGTCTCCCAGCCATTGAATTTTCAGAAGAAGGATCGCATACGGACGACTCTTCAGATTTTATGCTGGTTTTCTTTGTAGAGAGATCTAACACTCCATCCCCTTGCTGAGTATTTTGTTCTTGCATTCGATTCACAGTGAGGTCTAAGGGGCCTTCCTGTTCTTCCTGAAGGGAGTTTTCTGCTTGATTCATTTGAATACTTTTACATATTAGACTTGGTCCAATTGAACCATTTCTATTCTCTTGAATTTTACCACTTTTTGAAATATACTCAATTGCAAACTGACGTATCATCTTTTTCATTAATTCCTGAGCAACTAGGGGAATGTTAGGATCACAGTTCTGAGGAAGGTCTTTCTTTCGAAAGAGTGCATTTAGCTAATTTTCTGCTTGGCATTCAGTCTTTCAGTGTTGGACTGGCCCTGAGATGACAGTTTCTCTGTTGGTGTTGACTGTGAAGAATCAAGAGATGGTAGACAATCCTTCAAATAAACTCAGGGCTCTTCGTAGCCGTGGTCCATAAAGCCCTTCTAAAATACTCTCAAAACCTACACAGTGCATGAGACGGTGGCGCCAAGAGTCGAGTTCCCGCCGGCATCCTCTCCTCTCCGCCGCGCACCGAGGGCTCCAGCACCGGGCGGCGAGGGCAGCGGCCACTCTCTCTCTTCCCTTGTCCATCCGCGTCCCGCGTCACGCGCCCTCATTTACATACGAGCGGCGCAGGCACGAGGCAGGGGCGCGAGCCCCGGAGCGCCAAAAACAAATCATTTTAAGAATGAGACCAAGAATAGACTCATTTTGTAATGATCAAAGTTGAGGAGCAGAAAACAACCAGAGATGTGCTTTTCCTCAGTGAAGGCGGGAGGAAGCCAGGGGCAGGAGGGCAGTGAATCCCTTTGATACTGGGAGAAAACCAATTCCGAGAGAGCCAATCAGAGGGCACGGGAAGGGGCTGGAAATAAATGTCACCTCGACAAAACCTACCCAGTTGTATCAAAGCTTGGCCCTGACTTCAAGGCCTTCATTCGCAGTTAAATAGTTTCTGTTTTAATTTTATTAAAGTATACTAACGCATACATTTGTTATGAAAAAAATCAAGTCATACAAAATAATAATGAGGGACAAAAGTTCTCCACAGGCAATTACTTTTCACTTTGTTTTTTATTTCTTCCGGTGACTGCCTCCATATTTATAAATTAAAGGATCTCAATCACTAATTGTTTTATCAATTTTTGACATTGTGGATTCACTTATGACAGGTGAGGATTTAGATAATTTAAACTATTTCCTCTTAGTATTTTAGTTATTTTATGATAAACCGTATAATTTAAATAAGGTAAGTACTTCAAACATCTGTTTTTTTGGATTTTCAACTTTCAAAATTATACATTAGCTCCTCACTCTGTGCGAGATGAAGATACTTACACACCTAACCTCTCACACTTCTTTGCTCCTTCTACTTGCCAACTTCTGTTAGCTATATATTTTCTTTAACATTGTTATAGATTATAATGTACTTATACACTTTAAGTGATCATTTAGGGTAAATAAGAAGCTACAACAATCACTGTATTTGCTCTCTCTAGAACACTTTTCATTATTGCCCTCTTTCCTGGCCACAAAGAACTGGCTTTCAGGTTGACAAGCTTTCTTTAAATTCCTGATCACAAACCTTAAGCTGGTCATCCTTTTCCAGGGTTTTAGAAAACTTACTTTTTCGCTCTCCGCGATGACTATTTTGTATGTTCTCTCTTGGCCAATGATTTTCCTTTACACTTCAGAAAAAAGTCACGAGATAGGGAACTTCTCCCACATCCCACCACTAAATGTACAATCCTTCCTACAACTGCATTTATCTTCTGCATCATATTAAAGAGAAGGAAGTGGCTTTTCTTCTGTTAATCTTCAGTCTTTCCAGCTGTGATCTGGACTCCTATGTCTGCTACCCACTTAGGGGTTTAGTTGTTTTCCTTATCCCCTCTCTTTACTGCATCATCAATCTCTCCTCAGGCTGGATGGTCTCTTCATCATAAAAAATGTTGTAATATCGCTCACCTTAAAAAAACAAAGACAAAACACCACTTTTCTTTACCCCGTAATCCCTCTAGCTGAGCCTATTTCTCTGCTTGCTTTCATAGCAAAACTTCTTGAAAGAGTTCTACGTGGACTCTCTTTTCCTCCTCTTTGATTCATACGTTTTCCTATGAATAACCTCCATATTGCCAAATCTGATAAGAAATGCAAATCAAAATCACAATTGAGATATCACCTCACAAATGTTAGGATGACTATTACCAAAAAACAAAAAATGGCAAGTGTTGGCAAGGATGTGGAGAAATTGGAACCCTTGTACACTGTCGATGGGAATGTAAAATGGTGCAGCCACTATGGAAAACAGTATGGAGGTTCCTCAAAAAATTAAAAGTAGGGGCTGGCCCAGTGGTGTAGTGGTTAAGTTCAGCTCTCTCCGCTTCTGCAGCCCAGGTTTGCAGGTTCAGATCCCGGGTGCAGACATACACCGCTTGTCAAGCCATGCTGTGGTAGCAACCCACATATAAAATAGAGGGAGATTGGCACAGACGTTAGTTCAAGGCCACTCTTCCTCAAGCACAAAGGGGAAGATTGGCAGCAGATGTTAGCTTAGGGCCAGTCTTCCTCAAAAAAAAGAAAAATTAAAAATAGAGGCTGGCCTGGTGGTATAGTGGCGAAGTTCATTCGCTCCACTTTGGCGGCTGGGGTTTCATGGGTTCAGATCCCAGGTGTGGGCCGACACACCATTCATCAAGCCACTCTGTGGTGGCATCCCACGTACAAAAAATAGAGGAAGACTGGGGCCAACCCGATGGCATAGTGGTTAAGTTCGTGTGCTCCACTTTGGCGACCTGGGGTTCGGAGGTTCAGATCCTGGGCATGGACCTAGCACCATTCGTCAAGCCACACTGTGAAAGCATCCCACATACAGTAGAGGAAGATTAGCACAGATGTTAGCTCAGCGACAATCTTCCTCAAGCAAAAAGAGGAAGATTGGCAACAGGTGTGTTAGCTCAGGGTCAATCTTCCTCACCAAAAAAAACCACATTAAAATAGACTACCACATGATCCTGCAATTCTACTCCTCGGTATATATGCAAAGACTTGAAATTAGGATTGTGAAGAGATATCTACACTCCCACATTTATTGCAGCATTATTCACAATAGTCAAGATATAGAAACAACTCAAATGTCCATCAATAGTCAAGTGGATAAAGAAAATGAGGAAAATGCGAGATAGACACACAATTAAACATTATTCAAACTTAAAAATTAAGGAAATACTACCATTTGTAAAAGCATAGATGGACCCGGAAGATATTATGCTAACTGAATACCATTCACAATCGCAACAAAAAGAATAAAATACCTCGGGGTAAATTTAACCAAGGAAGTGAAGGACCTATATAATGAAAATTGCAAGGCCTTTCTGAGAGAATTGGATGACGACATAAGGAGATGGAAAGACATTCCATGTACATGGATTGGAAGAATAAACATAGTTAAAATGTCCGTTCTACCTCAAGCAATCTACAGATTCAACGCTATCTCATCAGAATCCCAATGACATTCTTTACAGAATTAGAACAAAGAATCCTAAAATTTATATGGGGCCACAAAAGACCCCGAATTGCTAAAGCAATCCTGAGAAAAAAGAACAAAACGGGAGGCATCACAATCCCTGACTTCAAAACTTACTACAAAGCTACAGTAATCAAAACAGCATGGTACTGGTACAAAAACAGGTGAACAGATCAATGGAATAGAATTGAAAGCCCAGAAATAAAACCACACATCTATGGACAGCTTACCTTCGACAAAGGAGCTGAGTGCATACAATGGAGAAAAGAAAGTCTTTTCCAAAAATGGTGCTGGGAAAACTGGAAAGCCACATGTAAAAGAATGAAAACTGACCATTCTTTTTCACCATTCACTAAAATAAACTCAAAATGGATCAAAGACCTAAAGGTGAGACCTGAAACCATAAGGCTTCTAGAAGAAAACGTAGGCAAGTACACTCTCTGACATCAGTATTAAAAGGATCTTTTCGGACACCATGTCTTCTCAGAGAAGGGAAACAACAGAAAGAGTAAACAAATGGGACTTCATCAGACTAAAGAGCTTCTTCAAGGCACATGAAAACAGGATTGAAACAAAAAAAACAACCCACTAACTGGGAAAAAATATTTGCAAGTCATATATCTGACAAAGGCTTGATATCCATAATATATAAGGAACTCTCACAACTCAACAACAAAAAATCAAACCACCCGATCAAAAAATGGGCTGGAGACATGAACAGACATTTCTCCAAAGAAGATATACAGATGGCTAATAGGCACATGAAAAGACGCTCATCATCGCTGATCATCAGGAAAATGCAAATGAAAACTACACTGAGATATCACCTTACACCCATTAGAATGACAAAAATATCTAAAGCTAATAGTAACAAATGTTGGAGAGGTTGTGGAGAGAATGGAACCCTCATACACTGCTGGTGGGAATGCAAACTACTGCAGCCGCTATGGAAAACAGTATGGAGATTCCTCAAAAAACTAAAAATAGAACTACCATACGATCCAGCCATTCCACTACTGGGTATCTATCCAAAGAGCTTGAAGTCAGCAATCCCAAAAGTCCTATGCACCCCAATGTTCACTGCAGCATTATTTACAATAGCCAAGACATGGAAGCAACCTAAGTGCCCATCAACAGATGAATGGATAAAGAAGTTGTGGTATATATATACAATGGAATACTACTCAGCTGCAAAACAGAACAAAATCATCCCATTTGCAACAACATGGATGGACCTTGAGGGAATTACGTTAAGTGAAATAAGCCAGTTAGAGAAGGATAATCTCTGTATGACTCCACTCATAGGAGGAATTTAAAAATGTGGACAAAGAGAACAGATTAGTGGCTACCAGGGGAAAGGGGGGGTGGGGGGCGGGCACAAAGGGTGAAATGGTGCACCTACAACACGAATGACAAATATTAATGTACAACTGAAATCACACAAGATTGTAACCTATCATTAACTCAATAAAAAAAAAGATATTATGCTAACTGAAACAAGTCAGTCACAGAATGACAAATATAGCATGATTTCTCCTATAGGAGGTATCTAAAATAGTCAAACTTAGACAAGCAGAAAATAGATTGGTGGTTGCCAGGGGACGGGAGTGGGGAAAATGGAGAGTTGTTGTTCAGCATCAAGTTTTAGTTATGCAGGATACATAAGTTCTAGAGATCTACAACATTATAAACTTAAGAGGATAAGTCTTATGTTAAATGTTCTTCCCACACACACACACAAAAGCAAAGGGACGTAAGAAATCTTTTGGAGGTGATGGATATATTTATTACCAGGATTGTGGTGATGGTATCATGGGTGTAAGCATATTGTCCAACTTCATCACAATGTATACATTAACTATGTACAATTTTTTAATGTTAATTATACCTCAACAAAGCTGAAAAAAATATAAATTCTCTGTTCTCTTAAATGAGTTCTTAGCAGCATTCAAAGCAGTTGAGTACTTGCTCCTTGAAATACTTTTCTTGTTGGGTTTCTGGATAGCCCATGCTTCTCTCACTTTTAGTGGCTCCTCTTATACTATCTAACCCCTAAATGTTGAAATCTATTTTTCCTATGCAGGTGATGGGGTTCAGGGCATGCCCACACCCCCGCCCCGCCCACCGCAAGATGCACCACTCTGGTATGTGGATTATTTCAAGCTGAAGAAAATAAAAGCTCAGAAGACTCAGGAAGAACATTCCACCTTCTCCCCAACTGACTAAAAGAAATTTAAAATAAAGGCCAGTCCCCAGGACAAGCCATCACCTTAGATAACTCTGGGTATCTGGTAGACTGGGAGGATCCTTGCTAAGCCCATTCTTATCAAAGTTCTATTTACCAAACATTTGCTTTTCCATTTCCAGGAGTTGCCTTCCTCCCCTTTGAAGCTCCAAATCACTACCCCCAACATCCTCCTTGTCTGTAGCTGAAGAAATTTAAACAGGCAGCCTCAGCCAGATGACTGAGTTACTGTTTCTCCTGAGTTTCTCCCATGTATACATGCTATTAAACTTTGTTTGATTTTTCTCCTGCTAACCTGCCTTTTAAATTATTTGACCAGCCATAAGAACCTTAAGAAAAAGGGGTGGGGGAGGAATTCTCCCACTTCCCCAACACAGGTGATCTTAAATGGTTTATAAATTCTCAGGTTTATATCTGCATCCCAAATCTGAGTTCAACTTGTTTGTATTGACAAATAAAAATGGCAAGCAATAGGATATATTGGAGAATATGAGGAAGCCATTTGGTGTAAACCTAATTCGGCCTCACCTTGTCTTTCCAAAAGGGCCTGACCGTGGCTGTTGAGCATGCATTGTATATCTGCTTTAGATATTCCCTATGGCAAGAACAAAGGCCCTTGAGATAAAGGTGCAACTTCCCTCCCTCTCCCAAAGTTGGCATCTCCTTAAGGCTTAAGCGTCTTTCCTTAGGCTAGAAACTGATTGCTGTGCTCACCTGTGACTGCCCAGCTCGAGACAACAGACTTGCCTCCTGCTACGCCCTCTGAGATAGCAGACCCACTACCTGCGGTGTCCATCAAGAGCTGTGCCGACAGGGCAATCTTGTGACTATTGTGGGAGGGACATTTCAATCATATGTGAAACGTCCTGCTTGGCGGTATATAACCACTCTGTACACCTCACTTCTTTGGTGCCCTTTCTTCCTGTGGGAAGAAAGGCCCCGGGCCATGGTCCTCAGATTTCAGCTCAGAACAAATTCACCCATATTTTCGTTTATAGATTGCTTATGGATTATTTTCATGGACAGTATCTAGCTGTTTAATTGATATCTTGACTAGGATGTCTTCATAACATAGTCAGAAGGAAATTCTAGATATCCAACTCTCTGCCACAGTCCCCCCAAAGTGCTCTTCCCTTATATTCCCCATCTCATTAAATGGCACCTCCATTTATCTAGTTATTAAAGCCAGCAACCTAAGAGTCTTCTTGATGCTTCTCTTCCCTAATTCCCACATAAACAAGACCTATCTTTTTGATCTGCAAACACCATACTTGTTCAACCCCCCTTTATCTTGCCTAGAACAATGCTAGAGTTTACTGACTGATCTACTTTCACTTCCACTGTTGCCCACTTCCAGTCCATTCTCCAAAAGTAGTCAGAGTCTCATTACCCTTCAGTGACTTCACATTGCACTTACCATGGCCTGTAAAAATCAGGCTAATCTGATTCTTTCATGTCTCTCTATCCTCAAAGTGCTGGGAATACTGCAGTGAATGAAACAGGCAAGTCTTCTATTCTCATGGAGTATTCTGGGGGCTTTTTTTGGCAGGGGGTGGGGAATAGAATAAAGAAGTGCAGATAAATAAAACCATTTCTGAAAGTAAAGAGTACTATGAAGACAATTAAACAGGGGATTGTGTTAGACAGCAACTGATATTTGCGGTGGGTTTTAGACTGCGTGGTCAAGGATTGCCTCTCTGAAGGGACATTTGAACTGAATGATACAAAGGAATTTTTAGCACTTTCTCAGCAAAGGTTTATTTCTTGATTGTATCATAATCTCATCAAGGATCATCTGGGAACTCTAGTTTTTATCTAATTCCAGGACCCAGGCTGAGAGAGCAGCCACCAAACTGAAACTTGCAGGTTGCTGTGACAAAAGGAAGTAAGATTCTGAAGGGCCTCACACCAGCAATGAAAAGCTCTAGTCTGTAAGTGACACAGATTTCTTCCACCTATACTTTATTAACCAGAACTATTCACATGACCCCACCCAAACCAAGAATCTGGGAATCGCAGTCCTACCACGTCCTGGAAGGCAGAGAATCAGAAATATTCGGAAAACATAATTAACTACTACTATAGTCCTTCATGTTCACAGGGGAAAATATAAAGGAGGGAAAGTCATAGATACATGCATGGTAGTGGCAGGAGTTCTCCTACAACTGTGCAAGGCCATTAGAATTGCTAGTTCTGGTTCCTCTGGGAGGCATATGGTAGAAACAGAAGACAGTTTGGTGAAGCTTTCCGAGTCTTGCTGCTATCTGATCCCTCTAATACTGAGGAAATGGTTTCTTACTGTTTTGCAGACCTGGAAGAATGAATCCACAGAATGTGACCTCATTGTCCCTACTCAGGATTCTAGTTTGCTCACTTCAGTCAAGGTGCCTTAAACTTTTCTAAAAGTCAAGAACAGTCTGGAAATACATATATTCTCCATATCAACTTCTCAGAGCAAAAATCAAAGAAATGGGCACAAGACCGGCTCAATGTTTTTTATGAATGATTGATAATATTAATTTGAAGACTATTTCTTACATATTATACATCCATTTGTAGAGGGAGTAAAAGGTTATAGACACCACTAAGACATACCTGCTTTTTCTTCTAGCATTTTCAGTTTGTCTTTTTAAAAAACTTAATCCTTTGTTCTGTTTGAAATCTTTCAATTGTGAAATATTTCAGGACTGATATTAAATGTGACTAACACTAAGCCAAATACCTATGTGCCCAATACCCAGCTTATGAAATAAAATATTATAAAAATAGTCATAGGTCTTGTTTTTGCACGCTTTTTGGTGAGGAAGATTGGCCCTGAGCTAACATCTGTTGCCAAGCTTCCTCTTTTTTGTCTCCCAAAAGCCCCAGTACATAGTTCTATATCCTAGTTATAAGTCATTCTAGTTCTTCTATGTGGGAGGCTGCCACAGCATGGCTTGATGAGCGGTGTGTAGGTCTATGCCGAGGATCCGAACCAGCGAACCCCAGGCCGTGGAAGTGGAGAGCATGAACTTAACCACTCGGCCATGGGGATGGCCCCCTATAGGTCTCTTTTTATACCTAATCACATTCCTCTTTCTCCCAGCTTCCCCAGAAGTAACCACTATTCTGAATTTAGAATTTATCCTTCTTGTGCTTTTCTTTGTACTTTTACTACATCTGTATGTATCTGTTATCAATATGTAGTATTTTTGAGATTTGGGGTTCTAGCAATGATGGGGTAAACACAACTGGATTAAAAAGAAAACAACAAGACTTATCCTCCCACCACACACAACTAAGAAACCGGACAAAACATACAGTGGTTTCCAGATATTAGACAACAGTCAGTGAAAGATAATGATCTCTGAGAGAAATGAAACAAAAGATGTGAGCCATATTATTGCCCCAGCTTACAGCCTGGAGAGAATTTTTAGGCTATGTGCAGGCAGGAAGTACCCAAACGGAGCCTGCTGGTTCCAGGAGCTAAAGATACAGAGCTCATACAAGGAAATCTTATGAGCATTTATGGGATGAAGTATGAGAGAAGACAGATCTGCGCAGGAAGAGCTCCAAATGAGTACTGATCAATGCAGGTGTGTGAGGAAACTACTCAAGGCCAGTGAAAGACCATGAGAAAGATTCAAGTATAGCCATCCCAGAACTCACACAGGGCTGGTAATACTCTATATTCCCACTAGCCAAATAAAAAAAACCTCCTAATACAAGGACATTCTCAAGAGGGTATCACATCAGTGTTGGGACCAAATTAGTCCTATACTAAAAGTTGTACTGGATCCACCTAACAAAGCAAGAAAGCAAGCCTCAAAATGGCAGAGTTGATTACAAATGGCTTAACTGAATCTCAAAACAAAGCCTGAAAATATTTTAGAAAAAAAATACAGAAACTCCAACAACTAAGAAAATAAAATTCACACTATGTGGCACTTGACAAAAAAAAATTACCAGATATGCAAGAGACAGGAAAATAAGACCTAAAATGAAAAGAAAAATCAATCGATATGAACAGACCCAGAGATGACAGAAATAGTTGGCAAGAATGTTTAAACACTTAGTATAAATATAGTTCATATGTTCAAGAAGGATGAAAGATGAGCATTTTAAGGAGATATGGAAGATGTAAAAGAAATCTATTCCTCAGCAATATGAATTTACTTAACACTACTGAATTGTGCTACACTCATAAATGGTTAAGATGGTATATTTTATATTTTTAGCATGGTAAAAGAACCTTTGTTAATCTAAAAGGAAACAAACAAAACAAACCACAAATAAACATCTAGAAGTGAAAATACAATGTCTGAGAAGAAAAACAGTATGGTTAAAATTATCAACAGGTTAGACACTGTAGAAGAAGATTAATGAACTTAAAGACAACAGAAATCATCTAAAATGAGAGAGAGGAAAGATTGGAAAAAACTAAACATCAGCGAGCTATAGAAAAACATCATGTGCCCTAATACAGATATAACTGCACTCCCAAAAAGGAGGAGACGGATAGGACTGAAAATTTTGAAGGACTGACGGATGAAATTTTTCCAAACTTAATGAAAACCATAAACTCATATTTCCAAGAAGCTCAATGAACCCCAAGCAGAAGAAACAAAGAAAACTACACCAATGCACATCATAATCGTATTGCTTAAAATCAGTGATAAGGAAAAAACGTAAAAGCAGCCCAAAAAAAGACACGTGTACAGAAGAAAAATGAGAATTACAGCAGACTTCTCACTGGATTGAATGAAAGCCAGAAGACAACGGAGCAACACCTTTAAAGAGCTGAAAGAAAAATAATGGTTGCCCAGAATTCTATATCCAGTAAACATACATTTCAGAAATGAAAATGAAATAAATACTATTTCAGACATATCAAAGCTAAAATTCATCACCAGCAGCCCAGTATTATAATACATATTAAAGAAAATCCTCCAGACAGAAGGAAAATGACACCAACTATAATTCTGGATATACACAAGGAAATAAAGAGCACTGGAAACGCAAAGTTTGTGAGTAAATACAAAATACACTTTTCCCTAATTTTTAAACATCTTTAAAACATTACTGACCGGTTAAAACAAAAATGTAACAATGCATGTGGGGTTACTAATATATGTAGAAATAAAATGTATATCCACAATAACCTAAAATCTAGGAAAGGTGAAATGAAAGTAAACTATTGTAATGAGCTTATACTATACATGAAGGATAATAATATGATCAGAAGGTAGAGCGCAATAAGTGGAAGATGTCTAATATAAACCCTAAAACAACTTATAAAATAAAGAAAACAAAGAGTACAGATAACATGAAAAGAATATTGACTTATTCCTAACAAGTCAATAAAGGAGATTAAATGGAATTAGAAAATGTAAAATTTTCTGCCTTCTAAAAGAAGGCAGAAAAAAAATACAAAGAGATCACAAATAAGAGAGAGAATGAATAAATAGCACAATGGTACATTTAACCACTTTAATCACAACAACCAGTAATCATTTTAACTGTGAATGCTGTAAAAAAAAATCAAAAGGCAGAGATTTTTGAAACAGGAAAAGATAGAGACTGTCATGAAAAGGTAGAGACTGTCAAATTGTACGGAAAAGAACAACAACACTAAATACATATTCACCTAATGACAGAACTTCAAGATACATAAAACAGAAAATGATAAAATTAAAAGAACTGCACCAATCCACAATTATAGCCACTATTATAGATGTCAATACCCTTCTCTCAATAAATGACAAATGAAGTAGACAGAAAAATCAGTAAAGGAAGACCCGAATAACTCTATCAACCAACATTCTACCTAACATTTTTCCCAAATACAACTGGATCACTGACCAAGATAGACTGTAAGATTGGCCGTAAAGAAAGTCTCAATAAATGTAAAAGAATTCAAATAATAAAAACTATGCTTTCTGGCCACAATGGTATTACATTAGAAACTAACAACAAGCCAAAGCAATCTCGAGAAAAACCAACAAAGCTGGAGGTATCACAATCTCTGAATTCAAAACATACTACAAAACTACAGTAATCACAACAGCATGGTACTGGTACAAAACACACACACAGCTCAATGGAACAGAACTGAGAGTCCAGAAATAAAACCACACATTTACGGACAGCTAATTTTCGACAAAGGAGCTAAGTACAGACAATAGAGAAAGGAAAGTCTCTTCAATAAATGGTGTTGGCAAAACTGGACAGCCACAGGCAAAAGAATGAAAGTAGACTATTATCTTACACCATACACAAAAATCAACTCAAAATGGATTAAAGAGATGAATGTAAGACATGAAACCATAATACTCCTAGCTGAAAACATAGCCAGTATGCTCTTCAACATTAGTCTTCGCAGTATCTTTTTGAATACCATGTCTCCTCAGGCACTGGAAACAAAGAAAAAAATTAACAAACGGGACTACATCAAACTAAAAGTCTTCCCCATCAACAAAATGAAAAGACAATCCACCAACTAGGAGAAAGTATTTGCAAGTCATATATCCAATAAGGGGTTAATTTCCAAAATATATAAAGAACTCACACAACTCAACAACAACAAAACAAACAATCCAATCAAAAAATGGGCAGAGGATATGAACAGACATTTTTCCAAAGAAGATTTACAGATGGCCAACAGGCACATGAAAAGATGTTCAGGGGACGGCCCGTTGGCACAGCGGTTAAGTTCACACCTTCCACTTTGGCAACCTGGGGTCTCCAGTTCAGATCCCGGGGGCAGACCTACACAATGCTTCTCAAGCCATGCTCTGGCAGGCATCCCACATAAAATAGAGGAAGATGGGCACGGATGTTAGCTCAGGGCCAGTCTTCCTCGGCAAAAAAAGGAGGATTGGCAGCAGAAGTTAGCTCAGGGCTAATCTTCTCCAAAAAGGAAAGAAAAGAAAAGATGCTCAACATCACTGATAATTAGAGAAATGCAAACCAAAGCTACAATGAGATATCACCTCACATCCATTGGAATGGCTATTACTAAAATGACATGAAATAACAAGAGTTGCAGAGGATGTGGAGAAAAGGGGAGCCTCATATACTGCTCGTGGGAATGCAAACTGCTACAGCCGCTACGGAAAACAGTATGGGGATTTCTCAAAATATTAAGAATAGAACTACCATACAATCCAGCTATTCCACTTCGGGGTAGATATCCAAAGAAGACGAAAACACTAATTTGAAAAGATACATGTACCCCTATGTTCATTGCAGCATTATTCACAATAGCCACAACCGGGAAGCAACCTAAGTGCCCATCAACAGATGATGGATAAAGATGTGGTATATGCACACAATGGAATACGACCCAGCCATAAAAAAGACGAAATTGTGCCATTTGAGACAACACGGATGGACCTTGAGGGTATTATGCTAAGTGAAATGTTAGACAGAGAAGGACAAATACTGTATGATTTCACTCATGTGGAATATAAACAAACAAACACACAAACACACAGAAACAGAGAACAGATTGGTGGTTACCAAAGGGGAAGAGGGTGGGGGAAGGCCAAAAGGGGTAAAGGGGCACATATATATGGTGACAGACGGAAACTAGACTTTTGGTGGTGGACATGATGTAACTTATACAGAAGCTGAAATATAATGATGTACACCTGAAATTTACACAATATTAAAAACCAACGTGACCTCAATTACAAAAATTTTCAAACTCAGAGAAAACAGTATTTGAAAGAGAACTGAGGGGCTGGCCCCGTGGCCGAGTGGTTAAGATCACGCGCTCCGCTGCAGGCGGCCCAGTGTTTCGTTGGTTTGAATCCTGGGCGCGGACTGGGCACTGCTCATCAAACCACGCTGAGGCAGCGTCCCACACGCCACAACTAGAAGGACCCACAACGAAGAATATACAACTATGTACCAGGGGGCTTTGGGGAGAAAAAGGAAAAAAATAAAATCTTAAAAAAGATAACTGAAAAATCCGCATATATATGGAATCTAAACGTATTTCTAAATAACTCATGCATCAAAGAAGAAATCCCAGAAGAAATTTTAAAATATTTTGAATAGAATGGAAATGAAAGCATGACATATCAAAATTTGTGGGGTATACCCAGGCAGTTCTTAGAGGAAAATTTATAGCATTAAAAACTCAGAAGAGAAGAGAAGAAAATTCTCAAAACTATGGTTAAAGCTTAAGAAGCCAGAAAAAGAAGAGCAAAGTAAACCCAAATAAGTAGGAAAAAAGTAAATGAAAGGAAGAAATCAATAAAAATAAAAAACAACCAAAAATGACAAAAAGAGAGAAAACCAATTAAACCAAAAACGATTTGTCTGAGATCAATAAAACTGACAAATCTCAAGCAAGTCCAATAAGGATAAAAAAGAGAAAAGACACAAATAAATAATATCAGGAAAGAGAGAGAAGACATCACTACAGAACCTTCAAACATTAAAAGTGATATGGGAATAGAGTAGACAATTTTACGCCAACAAACTAATGACTTAGATTGAATAGACAAATTCCTTGAAAGACACAAACTAGCCAAGTTGACTCAAGAAGTAATAGAGACAGGACTTCCAGAATGGTGGTATAAGGAGCTCGGCAGAACATTTCCCCATGAAACGATCATTTAAATGATCAAAATTGGAGCCAGCCTGTGGCACAGTGGTTAAGTTCGCACATTGCACTTTGGCGGCCCGGGGTTCGCCGCTTCGGATCCTGGGTGTGGACATGGCACCACTTGGCAAGCCATGCTGTGGTAGGCATCCCACACATAAAGTAGAGCAAGATGGGCACAGACGTTAGCTCAGGGCCAGTCTTCCTCAGCAAAAAAAGAGGAGGATTGGCAGCAGATGTTAGCTCAGGGCTAATCTTCCTCAAAAAAAAAATGGTAAAAATTATTATTATTTTTAAATTTAAATTTTCTGGAAATTGTCCTAATGGCATACAGCAAATTAAAAAACATTTACTCAGGAAAATCTAGTAAATCTGGGTAAGAACAGCAAGTCTGTGCCATTTGAGCCATGTCCCACTCCTACCTCCACCCCTCCTACAAGTCGGAGTGATCCAGCTTTACAAGAAAATGAGACCCTCTCTCTCCTCTTAGCTCGCAGTCTAGGGTGAGAGTTTCTCCCTGGGAGAGCAGGCTGCTGCAGTCTCTAACGTTCTCAGCTTCATGTTGCAGAAGTTCTATTCCAGGCAAATGTAGCCAAGAGGACTGGGGCTCTGTTACCCCAAGTAGCCCCTACTTGGAAGGTGGACCTCTACCACAGGTAGGAGCAGGTTGAAAACACTGGGCCCTGAGCACCCACACCCCAGCTTGCTGACAGGATGCAGGTTCCATACCAGGAAGTATGTCACGGGCTGAAGTGTGTTCCTGAAAAATTCGTATGTTGAAGTCCTAACTCCCAGTACCTCATAATGTGATTGTATTTGGAGAAAAGGTCTTTAATGAGGTCATTAGGATGGGCTCTAATCCAATATGACTGGCGTCCAAACAAGAAGAAGAAATTTGGACAAAGACTCGTCTAAAGGGAAGACCTCGTGAAGACACAGGGAGAAGACGGTAACCTACAAACCACGGAGAGAGGCCTCAGAAGAAACAGCTCTGCCCACAACTTGATCTTGGACTCCTCACCTCCAGAACTGTGAAAAAATTAATTTCCGTAGTTTAAGCCCCCCAGTCTGTGGTAATTTGTTAAGGCAGCCCTAGCAAACTAATACAGATTTTGGTACCAGGATGTAGGGTGCTGCTGTAACAGATACTTAAAATTGTGGAAGTGGCTTTAGAACTGGGGAATGGGTAGAGGCTGGAAGAGTTCTGAGGTGCAAGTTAGAAAAAGAAACCAAAATTGAAGATTTGAAAGTTCTCAACCTATCTACATTACAAAAAAATGAGAAAATCTGTTCTGGAGAGAACATCAAGGGTGTGGCTGGACAATCACTCACTAAAGGAGCCCAACAATAAATCTGAACCGAAAGATGGACAAACCCGAAAACTTAAACACAGACTGATGGAGATTATGCAATCTGAGGAGCAGAGAGAAAAAAGAATGAGGAAAAATGAACAGAGCCTTAGAGAATTGTGGAACACCATTAGGCACACCAACCTATGTGTAATGGAAGTAACAGAAGGAGAGGAGAGAGAGAAAAGAGCAGAAAAATATTGACTATGTAGTGATCGAAAACTTCCCAAATATGATAAAAACAATATATATCCCTGAAGCTCAACAAACTCTAAGTCGGAGAAATGAAAGGAGGGCTACACCAAGACGCATCATGGTCAGATGTTGAAAGCTGAAAGTATATATCCAAAGGAATTCAAAGCAGGGACTCAAACAGATATTTTTATGCCAATGTTCATTGAAGCATTATTCACTAAAACCAAAAGGTGAAAACAATCCAAGTGTCCATCCACAGATGAAAGGATAAGCAAAACGTAGTGTATATGTACAAAGGTATATTATTCAATGATAAAAAGGAATAAAGATCTGATACATGACACAACATGGATGAACACTGAAAACATTATGCTAAATGAAATAAGCCATGCAAATGGACAAATACTGTATGAATCCACTGATATGAAGTATCTAGAATAGGCAAATTCATAGAAATAGAAAGTAGATTAGACATAACCAGGGGTTAGAGAGAGGGTAGGGTGGAGACTTATTGCTTAACAATTACAGACTTTCTGTTGGGGGTGATGAAAAAGTTTTGAAAACAGTGGTGAAGGTTGCACAACATTTTGAATGGAATTAGTGCTACTGAATTGTACACTTAAAAATGGTTAAAATGACAAATTTTATGTTGAATATATTTTACCACAATTTTAAAAAATCAATAATGTAATATATCGAAACCCACTGAATTGTACACTTGTAATGGGTGAGTGGTATGGTATGTAAATTATATCTCAATAAAGCTGTTTTTTACCCTTAATAAAAAGATATAAAGAACATAACTAGCTTTATGCCTACTAAGGAAATTGATTTCCACTTCAGGCCTAGATGACTTTATGGCTGAATTCTACTAAACATTTTTTTTCGAACTTTACAGAAGTATAATTGACAATAAAAATTGCATGTACTTAAGGTGTACAATGCAAACCGTTGATATACACATACATTGTGAAATGATTATTACAGTCAAGTTAACTAACACATCCATCACAGTTACTTTTTTGTTGTGTGTGGTGAGAACACTTCAGATCTACTGTCTTGGGGCTGGCCCAGTGGCATAGCAGTTAAGTTTGCGTGCTCTGCTTTAGCGGCCCAGGGTTCACCGGTTCGGATCCTGGGCACGGACATGGGAACCACTTATCAAGCCATGCTGTGGCAGGCGTCCCACATGTAAAGTAGAGGAAGATGGGCACATATGTTAGCTAAGGGCCAATCTTCCTCAGCAAAAAGAGGAAGATTGGTGGCAGATGATAGCTCAGAGCTAATCTTCCTCAAACAAAACTACTCTCTTAAAAAATTTCAAGTATACAATACAGTATCATTAACTATAATCACTATGCTGTACAATAGGACCCAAAGGTTATTTGTCTTATAACTACAAGTTTGTACCCTTTGACAAGCATTTCCCTATTCCCCCCCCACCTTCTTCCAAACATCCCAGGAGGGAGTACACCAGTTCTACGCAAAATCTTCCAGACTTTTAAAGAGGAAGGAATACTGTCCAACTCACTTTATGTAGCCAACATTATCCTGATACCAAAACCAGATAAAGACATTACAAGAAAAAAGAACTATAAACCAATATCCCTCATGAAAATAGATGGAAAAATTCTTCACAATTTTTGAACAAACAACTTATCATGAATTGAGTGAAAAAACAAAATATATCATGACCAAGTGGGGTTTAACCCAGGAATGCAAAGTTGACTTAATGTTAAAATCAATTAATATAGTTTACCATATCAACAAACTAAAGAAAAAATAATCATTTTAATATATATATAAAAACATTCGATGCACAAAGATTCATTCAGTACAATAACTCTCAACAAACAAGGAATAAAAGGGAATTCTTTCCACCTGATAAAGAGTATCTACAAAAACCCTACAGTTGACATTATATTTCAGGATGCAAGACTGAATGCTTTTACCCTAAGATCTGGAATGAAGCAACAATGTTTACCTACCACTTCTATTGGAGGTCCTAGACAGTACCGTAAGGCAAAAGAAAAAATCAAACATGCAGATTGGAAAAGAAGTAAAACTGTCTTTATTTTCAAGTGCATAATTGTCTAAGAAAACCCTGAGGAATCTACAAATAAAAGCTACTAGAACTTTTAAGTGAGTCTAGCAACATTGCAGATACGAGGTCAATATGCAAAAATTAGTTACATTTCTATGTCTAGCAAGAAATGGTCAAACTGAAATTTAAAGTACCATTTTCAATAACGTAAACATGGATTTTCTAGGAATAAATTTGAGAAAAGATATTCAGGACTATACACTGAGAAGTGTAAAACATTGCTGACAGAAATCCAAGATTACCTTAATAAATGGAGAGAGATACTGGTTCATGGATCGGAAGACTCAGTTGTCATTTTTCCTCAAATTGACCTGTAGATTTGAGAGAATCTCAATGAAAATCTCAATAGGTTCTTTTGAAGAAATACATTAGTCAACCCTAAAATGAATATGGAACTACAAAGGATATAGAATAGCCAAAACAACTTGGAAATAGAAGAGCAAAGTAGAAGGACTAAAACTACTTGATTCCAAGCTTATCATAAAGAGACAGTAATCCAGACAACGTGGTATTGGAATAGTCACAGGCCAGCGGAACACCATAGAGAGTTCAGAAGTAGACTCACAAATTTATGGACAATAGATTTTTAAAGTAACAGTTTTATTAAGATATAATTCACATACAATACAATTCACGCATTTTAAATGTACGATTAAATGGTTTTTCGTATATTCAGAGAGTTGCGCAACCATCATTACTATTTAATTTTAGAAAATTTAGGTCACCCACAAAAGAAACCCTGTATCAATTAGCAGTCACTCCCCATTTCCTCCTGAATCCTCCTACCCTGGCCCTAGGCAGCCACCAATCTACTTTCTGTTTCAATGGACTCGCCTATTCTAGACATTTCACATAAATGGTATCATACAATATGTGGTCTTTTGTGACTGGATTCTTCACTTAGTTTAATGCTTTCAATGTTGTAGCATGTATCATTTCTTTTCCTTGCTTAGTAATATTTCATTGTATGGATATACCACCTTTTTGGTTATTTATTCATGAGTTGATGGACATTTGCTTCCCCTTTGGGGCTTTTACAAATCATTCTGCTATGAGCATTTGTTTACAAGTTTTTGCGAGGACATACGTTTTCAGTTATCTTGGTTATATACTTGGGAGTGAAACTGCTGAGTAACTTTATGCTTAACCTTTTGAAGAACTGCCAGACTTTGGAAAATATCCCAAGCAGTTGCACTATTTTACATTCCCAACAGCATGAATGTTCCAATTTTTCTACACCCTAGCCAACACTTACCTGTCTTTGGTGATTATGGCCATCCAAGCAGATGTGAAGTGGTATCTCATTTGGTTTTAATTTGCATTTCCCTATTAGTTAATTATGTTGAGTATTTTTTCATGTGTTTATTGGCCATTTGTATATCTTCTTTGGAGAAATGTCTATTCAAATCTGAGAAACCATTGCCTAATCCAAGGTCACAAAGATTTAAATCTACGTAGTCTTGTAAGAGTTTATAGGTTTAGCTCTTGCATTTAGCTCTTTGATCCATTTGAGTAAATTTTTGTATATGGTATGAGATAGCTGTACAACTTCATTCTTTTTATGTGGCTATCCTGTGGACAAATGATTTTTGACAAAGAAGCCAAGAGAATTCAAAGAGGAAATGATCATCTTTTCAATAAATGGTGATAGGAAATTGGAGAGCCATATACGCAAAAAAAAGTCTTAATCGTTGTTTCACACCATATGGAAATATTAGTTCAAAATGGATCATAATAAGTGTCTAAATATAAGAGCCAAAATTATAAATTTTCTAGAAGAAAATATAGGAGAAAATCTTAGTGATGTTGGGTTAAGCAAAAATTTCTTAAATAAAGCATAAACTAAAATAAAAGGCATAAACTATAAAAGAAAAGTCAATAAATTTGACTTCATGAAAATTAAAAATTTTTGTTCCTTAAAAGACACATAAGAAAATAGACGATCCAGCCACAGATTGAGAGAAAGTGTTTTCAAAACACGTATCTGACAAAGTAACTGTATCTAGAATAGACATAAAATTCTTACAACTCAATAATAATAAGAGAATCCAGTTTATCACATGGGCAAAAGATTTGATCAGATGTTTAAACTAACTATTTTGGAAAACATTTTGGCAGGTTCTTAAACAGTCAAGACTTCACCTTCCAGTTGATTCAGTACTCCCACTTCTAGAGAAATGTGAACATACATGCACATGAAAACTTGTACAAGATTCTTTATAGCAGCTTTATTTGTAATAGCCCCAAACCGCAAACAACTCAAAAGCCCATCAGCGGGGGAACAGATAAACAAATTGCGTTATATCTATATAATGGGTGCTACTTAGCAATAAAAGAAATGACAACTGATACAACAACATGGATGAATCTCTAAACAGTGATGCTGAGAGAAAGAAGTGTTAGAAAATGCAAACAAATCTATTGTGACAAAATAATCAGAGGTCTCCTGGGGATGGGGCACAGAGGGAAGAGACAGGGATAGACTACAAAGGAGCAAGAGAAGTTTTGTGTGTGATGGATATGTTCCTTATTTTGATCGTGGTTATAGTTTGAGTAGTATATAACAAGACAAAACTTATCAAATTGTACACTTTAGGTATGTGCAGTTCATTGTACATCACATATCTTAAAACATCGGAAAGAAACAATATATGGTACTTTAATGTGTTTTCACATATAAATGAATTTATCCGTTTTCTTGTTGATGAGTGTCTAGGTTGTTCTCAGTTTTCAATTTAGAAAGAGCGCTGCAGTTAATATTCTTATATGTCTCTCTGTGTACGTACATGTGAGGGTTTCCAAAGTAGGCCCCCAGAGTAGAGTTGCTGGGTCATAGCTATGCACATCTGCCACTTTACTGGATCTTCCCAAATTGTTCTTCAGGGTCATTCCCTTTTATACCACACACCATTAGCAGTGTACGCAATTTAAGCTTGTTCCAATCTTTCCAATATCATGGATCTAAAGTAATAAATTGTTTTAATTTGTACTTCTTTAATTATTAGAAAAGTTGGGCACTTCCTTGTAAATGCTAGTCATTTGAATTTCTGGATACTGACTAAAATTTGGTGGGAGGAATAATGGAGGAACCACCTGAATTTTCTCCCAAATGTAGCCAATTACTTTAATATCATTTGCTGAAAAATTATCATTTTCCACTGATTTGAAATGCCACCTCTAATATGTACTTATTTCTCCCGTGTGCTTTTTTTTTTTCCTGGAGTTTTAATTCTGTTCTAGAAATAAATCTGAGTAACTAAGGGCATTCAGTAAATGACCTGATCTGCTTATCCTTTCCTACATTGGTAATTTACTCTTGCAATTTTTGTAATTCTAGATGATGTTGATGAGGAGGAAAAAAATTTTTTCCTTTACTTTCTCAGGTTCAATAACTGGGGTCTTGCAAATTGAACTGACAAAAGACAGATTAACAGGAGAAAAAGGTTTATTTCATATGCATATGGTGGAGGGGCCTCAGAAATGACATGAAAATCCTAAAGAGGCAGACTGTTACCATTTTCACAAAGGGAAATAAATTTGTGAAGAAATGACAAGACAAAGGAAAAGAGGTTTGAGCTTCTAAGGGTGGTAAATTGTGAGGAGGTAAATATAGGGGGAAACTAAGGAAAGATAAAGGTTATTTATTAAAATTTGTTTGTGCAGGCTCATGTTGGTGCCGATTTTCTGTCTTCTTCATAGCCATAAAACTCCCTTAGGAGAAGAGACTTATGGCAGCCCTCAGCTTTTAGAAGTTTCTGCTCTTAGTCAGATAAAGAATCTCCAAGAAGGCTTCTTTCTGTATCTGTTGATTCTCAATGGCCTTACCTCAAAATAATCCATATGGCATATTTTGGGTGGTGCATTCTAATCCCCTTCAATAAACTGCCAATTACTCTATTTCTTTTTTAACATTCCTGGATACTCCTACATGTTTATGAATTTTAGAATTAGTTTTTAAGATTAAAAGAATTTCCAGAACTAAAAGAAACAACTGGGTTCAAGCAGAACAAGAATTAATAACCTGGGACTGAATAAGCTGAGAAGGATAGTTACAATTTTACGACTTCTTGTTTGAAACATTTCTGGTTCTTTGGTGTTTTGTTTTTCCAGATTTAAGGAAACTTTTTCTCTTAAGCTACCTATGATTTACAATTGGTAAAGTATACCTTTGTAAACAAAGAGGAAACATTTACTTTTTCTCCCTGTATGATCCCTCCAGAATTTAGAAACTCAAGTGTTCTTTTCATGGCAATACAGTAAGTTACTTGCATAATTTCAATAAGAATCTGTTCTCCTTCTAACAGGGTACAATTGAAAACATTGGCTATGTTACCAAGGCTTTGACTGGAATGTCATAGTTGAGAGAGAGATGCATAGATTCAGACATGACCAGACAGCTGTAAGGAACTGCCTGAAACTTGGCTCGGCTTCCTGGCCTCAGAGGCTTTGAAAGAGTCAAATCTGAGATTCCTTATAAAAAGTTCCAGCAAAGCAGTCTTAAAAGAGCTTATGTGGTCAATCACCATTCTTGCTACACTCATGTAAATAATCAGGCCAAGTTTAATACAAACAAATTAGTTTTACTCTGATTATCTTTGGTAAAAAAATGGGGTAATTGTAGAGAGAAAAATTATGTTTGCACCTTTGTAGATATTTAGATTCTAACCCTGTTAATTGTCTTTGAGGTTTTGTTATATACCTGTAAACTGAACTGGATCCTAAATTCTTCTAATTTTCTCAAATATCTGGCTACCACTCTCCAACCGAATGTTTCCTATTGCCTCCCATCCTTCTGATTTGGAATCACTGAGACCAAAGACTGTCCTTGAATCTCCTTGGAAAGGAATATACTAGGTCTTCCTCCCGACCCAGATGGCAGCCAACCTCCAGGACTTAAACCTTGGCTACACATCTCACAGTGGAAGAAAGCTCCTCCTGACCTCTGGTCCTTTACAAACACTGAAGACCTCTGAATCAAACTGATGAGCAGGAGAAGCAGCTGACATTGACGTAGACTGCTTCCACCCAAGACACCAGATCAAGATTTCCCATTTTAACTAAACATGAAACACTGTCTTCCTCTCTTTCTTTCCTTTACTCTGGCATTGGCCTGGCAAGATAATGCCACCATCATATCTCCCAAGCATTACTAAGGGAGAGCAACCTTTCAGACAGCTGGATTCATCATCAAAAACTCCAATCTGTTCATGATGCTGGAACCCATGAACAATGCCACCTGAGCAGTAATGGTTTACGCCCCAACAGGATTTAATTTCATCGGTGGTGGTGATCATTCTCCTTGGACCTATAAATGCTTAGATGGCTAACACATAACTGGGCAATGCCCCTTAGGTTATCTAACTGTGCCACTCAACTGTTCTCAAATAGCTAAGACACTTCATTGGTCAACTCCCCTAATCATCCAATTCGAAAGACCTGCCAGGAGGCCTTCATGATTCAGGATGTGCTTCTTTCGGCAGGTCCCTACTTCCTTTGTTAGGAGTGAGTACAAATGAGGCTGTGATCAGAAATCCCTCCTTAACTCTTGAAAGTATTGCAGAATTCGCTGCTAAAGCAATAGCTGCCCAATGAAAATCTCTAGACTCTCAGCTCAAAGTAGTTCTTGATAATATGACAGCCCTTGATCATTTGTTAGCTGAGCAAGGATGTGTCTGTGCTGTGGCCACCACCCGCTGCACCTGGATTAACACTTCTGGGGAAGCTGAAATTTAGTTACATAAAATCACTGAGTGCGCCACTTGGCTTAAAAAGGTGACTCCTTCAACAGAGTATTTCTTTCACTTATTGGATTTTGATTGGTTTGGGTCTTGGGGACCATGGCTCTGAAGTGCACTCCAGACATGGGAATTATCCTACCAGTAACAGTCATAGTAATCTCCCTGATGCACTGTATTCTCTCAAAAGCTTTAAATGCGTGTTTGCAGCTGCTAACCATCAAGCAAATGAATGTGAAGTCGTGACCTGTGAATACCACAGGATTCAGCAGAAAACCTCATGACCTGTGACTATAACACGGAGAAACAGTAAAAGCTGTGAGACCAACAGAGCGGTAGCTGAGAGTGGCACTAATGCCTTAAATTTTGATCACATCTTTCAAGTTATGCTAAGAGTCTCATGCAAAGGGGGAGAACTGTTAAAAAAGAAAAAACAGGAACAAAATGGTGTCACTTGTGCTAAGTCCCACATCAATAAATCAAGACTTAATTGCACTTTCAGTCTCTCACAGGAATGTGACCTTTAACTAGTCAATCTGGAATTACCTGGTCGGCATGAGTGAGTAATCTGCCTCATAGATCCCCACACTACTCTTCCCCAAAGGAAGGTGATCTTGCCCGAATCTGCTCTTTGCTAGAAACTTCCTTTATTCCGTCCCTTCTGCCCATAACAGCCTTCCACTTTGCATAGCTCCTTGGACCTCCCTTCTATTTGCTAGCTGGGATGCTGCTCAATTCATGAATTGTTGAATAGAGCCAATTCAATCTTCAAATTTACTCAGTTGGCTTTTGCTTTAAAACACCTTAGCATCATCATCCTCTGAAAATAATGCTAATTTTGTCTTTTTTCTATTACTATATTTCTTTCTTTCTCTTATCTGGGGACAAAGAGATTAATTAGAACACTAAGGTTCCTTAGAGGATGTAAGACTTCGGTGAATCTTGCAGGAATAGCAGCAATTGGACTGGCTAAGAGGGGAGGATGACAGAAATATAGCCACGCATTGCTCAATGATGGGGATACATTCTGAGAAATGTGTTAGGCAGTTTCATCATTGAGCGTACTTACACAATTCATCATAGAGTGTACTCACACAAACCTAGATGGTATAGACTACTACACACCTAGGCTATATGGTACTAATCTTACGGGACCACCCTCCTATATGCCCTCCGTCCTTGACCCAAACGCTGTTATGCTGTGCATGTCTCTAGATAAAATTGAGCTGTCCTACTCCCAACTAACGGAAGTCAGTTGATAGAACCGCTGGTGGCACCTGGAACTCTACATATTACATCACAGAAAAACTCAGACTAGTAGTGTCTTGGAACATGTTTTGTTCATAGTAAGTGTGAAAATAAAGGAAAACCTCTTTTAAAATGGAGTCATGAAACCCTGAAGGGGGACCTCTCACGTACATACCACTCACTGCTGCCTGCCTAACTGGCAGAAGATGGACGATAAGAATTATTTTAACCAGGCCTATTTGTATAAAATTCTCTCAGTCCCAACTTCTTATCCGTGATGATAAGAATGTAACTTTTCTGCTGGTGCAACGGAGGACATCTTCACCTAGGAATTTCATCTCCTGCTTTTAAGAAAAGGAAGGAAGATCCGTCCCTGCCGCAGCGACAACGCATTGTCACAACCTTACACTCTTGTTCTTCTCCAATGAACTTTTATTCTAAATAACCCTCCTTAATTTCCTCCTAACACCTAATAAAAACTAACTTTCCCTTGTCTCTTCAACTTGCCTATGGTTCACCATAGTTTGCACGTCCAGAATTGCAATTCCTCGGCTATTCCCAAATAAACTCATTTTTTGAGCTTGCCCCCCAGACCAGCTTCATTTAGGTTGACATAACAGCTAAAGATAGTTTTAGTCTCTATTAACATCACAACCAAATACTTAAATCACAACCAAGTACTTAAAAGCCTGACATAATTGTAGACTCATAAGTGAAATGTCACATTATCATTTTCAATAAATCAGCATCAATTTAACATTTCGGAGAGCCCCCCAAATTCTCAGCACTCAAATCCAAGACAAGAAAGATAAAAAACAGTACGACTGCATTCTGGTTATCTATGAATTAAAGTGGAGTGAGTGTGAGTGAGTGTGTGTGTGTGTGTGTGTGTGTGTGTGTTTTAAAGCCTTTTGTTCACCAGCTTCTTTCCCTATCTTACACTGTACTCCCTAAGGACTGTGTATATCATTTAACTTTCTCCATTGAACGATAAACTTCAGAAGGTCTGGC